>NC_091951.1:236287114-236304614 GCF_031021105.1 Erythrolamprus reginae | reverse complement strand
TACTTACCTCATTCACGTAGATTATGCAGGAGAATTCTAATCACCATGTGCTACACACATGTAAGGTCAAGTTGGGCCAGATTTTGACAGTGGTGTAAAATGGATGTTGCTTATCCTCCTTATTAAAGGAGGCTGAGGGGTGAGTTACTTAGGGACTTCCAAGGGTCTGTAAGGCGATTTTTTCCCCAGAATCATTTGGATTCTGTCTTATTGCAAAATTATGTGCACCAAAATCTCCCGTTTGTGTCTGGATACTAAACATCCAATAAAGAATAATATGTGTGGGAGCGACAGTATAAAGAGGGAAGAAGAGATTGTGAAGAAAGGCTAGTCATTTGTAAATATAAGTTACACTGCTCTCTTCTACTGAAACAGCATCATCTTTATTGAAACCCAAAAGATCAAAGGAGCCATATATTCAGCCAGTGGTATGATGAAACCTATGCAAAAGAAATATAATTTCTTCGATATTAAATTAAAAATTGGGACGGTGTTGTGGTTGGCTCTGGGCCAGCTCCAAGGAATGTGGGGGTTGATATGGGTGAATCCTCCCATTGTCAGAGGCCAGTTTTACTGCCGACTGCTTCCGACAGCGAAACGTCTGTAGCAGATAGTGAAAGTGAAGTGGGATCCACAGAGGAGGTAATTACAGGCAGCCCAGTAGATAGTCGCCCCGTGAGTGATTCATCATCATTATCATCATTGGATTCGAAAGGGGAGACATTCATTGATGTGCGCAGACATAGAGCAATGACAAGGAAAAAGCAATTGCGGAAATACTGTAGGAAATAAGGGAGATCACCTGTGGCTCGGGGTAAGTCGAAACTCGAAACTCGACTACTGTAACGCTCTCTACATGGGGCTACCTTTGAAAAATGTTCGGAAACTTCAGATCGTGCAGAATGCAGCTGCGAGAGCAATCATAGGCTTTCCCAAATATGCCCATGTTACACCAACACTCCGCAGTCTGCATTGGTTGCCGAACAGTTTCCGATCACAATTCAAAGTGTTGGTTATGACCTATAAAGCCCTTCATGGCACCGGACCAGATTATCTCAGGGACTGCCTTCTGCTGCACGAATCCCAGCAACCAGTTAGGTCCCACAGAGTGGATCTTCTCCGGGTCCCGTCAACTAAAGAATGTCGCTTGGCGGGACCCAGGGGAAGAGCCTTCTCTGTGGCGGCCCCAGCCCTCTGGAACCAACTCCCCGCAAAGATTAGAATTGCCTCCACCCTCCTTGCCTTTCGTAAGCTCCTTAAAACCCACCTCTGCCGTCAGGCATGGAGAAATTGAGACCCTCTTCCCCCTAGGCCTTTACAATTCTATGCATGGTATGTATGTATGTATGTTTGGTTTTTTATATTAATGGGTTTTTAATTGTTTCTAACATCAGACTACTATTGTACACTGCTTTATTGTTGCTGTTAGCCGCCCCGAGTCTCCAGAGAGGGGCAGCATACAAATCCAATAAATAAATAAATAAATAAATAAATAAATAGGCTAATGGGGCTGCTGTTAAATAGCCAGCGTTCTTGCATCTGGGTGTGGAAGTTTATCCGTTCAGTGAAGGAGAGAAGTGTGCTTTGCATCAGGATTCTACAAGGACTCTTTGAACTGTTTCCAGGACTTTTGAACTAAATCATAGTTAAGTTTGTGACTTGAGAACTCTTGAAGGGGGGTGGCTATGACGTCTTTACAGCTGCCTTGTATCTGCTTTGTGTTTGTTTATTGTTCTTCACAGCATTCAAGGCTGTTGCTTTGAAGGAGAGCACTTTGACTGACTAAAAGTGTGTTTGGTTCGTATTTTCCTTTTGATAAAACAGTGTTATTGACTTTACAACTGTGTGTGTCTGAATTCCTACTTTTGAACTTAATTGGGGGCTCGTGTCGAGAAGCCCGGCAGAACAGACATGAATCCAGAAAACTAGCCGGGGAAACACTAAGACTGCCTTGTATTTGATTTGGTAGAGGTCCTGCCGCACGAATCCCAGCGACTGATTAGGTCCCACAGAGTGGGCCTTCTCCGGGTCCCGTCAACTAAACAATGTCGGTTGGCGGGCCCCAGGGGAAGAGCCTTCTCTGTGGCAGCACCGGCTCTCTGGAACCAACTCCCCCCGGAGATTAGAACTGCCCCTACTCTTCCTGCTTCCGTAAACTCCTTAAAACCCACCTTTGCTGTCAGGCATGGGGGAATTGAAACATCTCCCCCTGGGCACGTTTAATTTATACATGGTATGCTTGTGTGTGTGTCTGTTAGTATATGGGGTTTTTTAAATCTTTAAATATTTTAATTAATTGGATTATTTATGATTTGTTTCACTTGTTGTGAGCCGCCCCGAGTCTTCGGAGAGGGGCGGCATACAAATCCAAATAATAAATAAATAATAAATAATAAAAGTTAGAAGTGATCTGTCCCTTCATGGAAACGGCATGGTTACTTTAATGAGTTGCATACCGGTTCAGCATTTACACTTCCAAACATTTTAAGCATTTCTTCAAATTAATTCCAAATCACAATGGAGCCTTAATACAGTTGCAGGCATAACATAAACAAAGCCAATAGCTTGCGGGAGTTAAATGTAATATGGGAATTGATTCCACTTCCCATAGGCAACTTTTCTTTTATACCCCTGCCAGTTATGGATAAATTTATTACACAGGGCCTTGCGCTATTTTGTATCTTGTTTGCCAAAAGCAAAAAGGGAAACAATTATATACAGCAGGAACAGAGATCGCCTTTTCAAACTCCTTTCATCTCTGAAATGGCAGACTGAGAGTGGGCCACAGAAAAATCTTGGCAAATGCCATCTGAGATGTTTGGTGTGATGTCGGAATATGAATATCTTAATTATGGTTTGTTGAAAGAAAGCAATTATATACCCAGTCATAAGTCCGTTCCTATCTTTCACATTTACATTAAACAACCAGAATTGCTTGAAAGTGAATTCAACTAAAAACAAAGAGACTTCAGGTTAAAATTTAAGCGTGACAGAGTTGTAAATTAATCAGTTCTGGTCTACGTAATTTGGTGATTAAACATTGCATATATTGTTAGACATTGCTATTTAGCTATAGAAAAGGCACGTCAGAATGTTTCAAAGCAAATTATTATTATATCCAGTCCTATGATTCTATGTTCTATTATTATCAGAAGCATCATTATTAAAAATTTATGTGTAGATACAGCCCCGAGTCCTCAGAGAGGGGCAGCATACAAATCCAATTAATAATAATAATAATTATTATTATTATTATTATTATTATTGTTGTTGTTGTTATTATTATTATTATTATTATTATTATTATTATTATTATTTATTAGATGTGTATGCCGCCCCTCTCTGCAGACACAAGAACATAAAATTTAAAATGTATAGCAATAGCACTTTGACTTATATACCACTTCACAATGTTTTACAGCCCTTTCTAAGCAGTTTATAGAGTCTGCATATTGCCCCCAATAACCTGCATCTTCATTTTACCAACCTCGGAAGGCTAGAAGGCTGAATCAACCTTAGGCAATCAGGATCAAACTCTTGGCAGTGGACAGAAAGTTTACCTGCAATACTGTATTCTAACCACCGCACACCGCGACCACTCTTCTCTTATAAAAGCCTAACTTAGATGGTGGTTGCTCAGAAGTGTACAACATGGATTGCATTCTGTTACATGCCCTAAGGTCCTCAAGAGAACATTGGGCAGGGCACATGGGGACACATTATTGCTCTCCTGAGTTTTGGATTAGGCTATGGCTTTAATGGTATGAGAACAAACTTACCTAACAATCCAGGGTTAGGAAATCTCCAGGAATCATTGTATGTTGAATATTGTGGGTGACTGTATGGACTTCCAGAAAACTCGCTCCCTGAAATAAAGAGAAAGGAAAAGTGTCAATAAAGATCAAGTAAAATAGCCGAGATGGTTAAAAAGTCATCTGAATTATAACAGATGACTTAATGCAGCGAATGAAAAGACAGTTCTTGGTTGTGACGTGTTGTCTACTATTACAATCCAGATGCTGTTGGTTTTATGCTGCAACTGCTTAGATTCTTTATTCATGTGACTGTATCTTTATTCTTGCTCCTGTTCTTCACATTTTAAATCATGTTTATCATTTTCATACCCCTAATAATATTGAAATTGAAAGGCAGGATTAAAGAATTTTTTTTTAAAGTTTCTTTTGTTTACACAAAAAACATTAAAAAAACATTAAAAACATTGGACACTTTGTGACTATTCTGTTTGATCATTCCTTTGCATAATATTGACATAACAATAGATACAATTATTGTTCAATGTACATTGCTTTTTTGATCTTACACATGTATCCCCCATCCCTTTTAATTTATATCCAAACCTTCTTTTAGTTTCCCTTTTTCTAATTCTTACACCCTACTTTTTCGACCATTTTTCTACATTTTTCATACTTTCTACCCATTGATAAAATGTATCCCATATTGCATAGTATTCCATCTCTCCCTTGCCCTTCAATTCCAGTAATATAATCTATCCATTCCTGCACATGCCAATATTTTTTCTATTATTTCTTCTTCTAATGGAGTTTTTTCATTTTCCAATATTGAGCATAAATCAACCTTGCTGCAGTTGTTATATGTAGAATTAAATATATCTATCCTTTCTCGTATTTCTTATGGGTGATTCCTAATAGAAACAATTCTGGTTTCATTTTCATGTTTATTTTATTTTATTTTATTGTTTGTTTGTTTGTTTGTTGGATTTCTATGCTACCCTTCTCCGCAGACTCCGCTTACAACAATAAGAATAAAATACAATATACAATATGACAAGTGAAACCCAATCTAAAAATTAATAATTAAAACCCTAATGATATAAAAAACATTCATTCGGCAATAGTCACACAATGTTCCTACCTATTATCTCTTCTAAACACATCTTAACCCAATTCCAAAATTTCCTTGCTTTTTTACATTGTCACTACATATGATAATAAGAACCTTTCCCAACGTTGTGTTGAGAGGTTTTTTACACTTTTTTGCTAATTTTGTTGGTCGAATGTGCCACCTGTAAAACAATTAAATGTGTAATTGTTATCTTAGATTTTAATTATTAGATTTGTCAATATATATTGTTTTTGTCACTGTTGTGAACCGCCCCGAGTCTGCGGAGAGGAGCGGCACACAAATCTAATAAATAATAATAATAATAATAATAATAATAATAATAATAATAATAATAAGTTTATATAAGTTTTCTTTATAGACTGGGGCCAAAGTTAATTTTCTATTCCTATGCCATAATTCTTGCCAGTTATCCAAATTAATGTTATATCTGAAATTTTGTGTCCAAATTTTGTGCTCTTCTTTTCTTTATCAACTTATCTTCTGGTCCCAGCAAGATTTTACCTAACACCATTAGTTCCTTCTCAATAAACCATTCTTTCTTATCTTTTAAATATTGTGACTTAATCTTAAAATATGCCCACCATTCCAAATCCATCCCGTCCTCTAGCAGCTCTTTCCTAGATTTTATGTCCCCATCTTCATTTAAAATTTCTCTATAAGTGACTACTTTCCCCAAGTTCAAAAATTTTGGGTGTACAAATGCCTCTAGGGATGAGAACCAGACTGTCAGGCCCAAAGTCATTATGTGAAGTCCAAGGTGGGCCTGACACAGTTTGGGAGTGAGAGAGAGAGATATGCCACCACACATTCCTTTCTCCAGATGCCATAGTAACAAACTCAGGAAGGAATCATGAATCCTGCATAGGATTGGTCCACATGACTGCACTTGTGGGAGTGGGGATGTGAGATGAGGTTTTGACCCGGATGTAATCTAAGAGACTCAGAGTTGGAATGATTCCAGTCTAATCCAGACATGGCTGTTAATAAATCTTACCCAGCGAGAAGCACAGATGTGGAATTGATTTATTTCTCAAGCTATTTGGTTCGCTAACACAGACAGGGATTCCCCTATATATATATCCATTGTTTATTTTTGTCCATACTGCTAAAATAGCCCCTCTAAAGTGATGCCTTAGGAAACACTGGTGCGCTTTTTGTTTATCATCCCATAGAAATGCCATCCTACTTGTATATCATAACCTGCCAGTGTTTCTACTGTCTTATTTATCTAATTTATCTAATCTTTTGCCCAGGTGAACACAACTTAATAATATCCTTCCCAATCTGGTGAATTGAATCCTCCTCTTTCTTTTGTTTCTTGTAATAGTTTTAATTCAATTATGGGTCTTTTCCCTTGCCAAATAATTGTAGCTATTATTTTGTTCAAATTTCTAAAATATTCTTGGTCTAATTTTATTGGTATATTCTGATTTTTTTAAAAAAAAAAATTGGCAAAATGTTTATTTTCACAGTTGCAATTCTCCCCATAAGGGAGAGTTGCAACTTATTCCATCTTTCCAAATCCATCTTTATTTTGTCATTTAGTTCATTATTATTTTCTTCTTTGATTGTTATAATATCAAACAAATTGTAATATCAAAATTGTTAATATTATTCCCAGATATTTAAATTTATTTCATTATTTGAAGATTTACTTTCTCCATTTGCCATTTTTATCCATCTATCAAATATTTTTCCAAAGACCTGGGAGAGGCAGGTGTTGCTTGAAAGGGTTAAGAGGATCAATGCAGAATGTAAGCTTCTTCCAAGGAAAGCTGCCTTTTGCAATTGACTGACAGTGTTTTTATCAATGCCAATGGTATTCAAGTGGGGCTCCAGATGTTTTGGATCTATTATTATTGGTACTGTCTTTGCTCTCTTTTTCTTTTTTTGTCACAATATTTCTATTGATATTTATACATTGGGGTTTTCACTGCTTTCTGAGAAACAAGTTCAGGCAAGCTAAGTATAAATGTTCCTCTCTACTGAGCAGTTTATCTTGATAACTTTAAGAGTTGTGGACTTCAATGCTTAGCCAGCAAGGCTTCTGGGAGTTGAAGTCCACAAGTCTTAAAATTGCCAAGGTTGGAGACCCCAGGTTTAAATGGTGATTGTGAATCAAATTTAGCCATGTTTAATTTCAGTTGGGCTGCACTGATTCTGAATTGCCTAAATTCTTTTTTCATTATCCACATACTTTTGGGAAGGAGGGTATTTTTTATCAATCAATTTGAAGAAAATACATTTTAAAAGTTTCAAAAAGAGACATAAAAGAAAAGAATAAATTAAATTTAAATAAAGTAGGAATTTAGAAAATCATAAAGGTTATAGGTTTCTAATATATAATAGAAAAACAGTTGGAAGGGACCTCAGAGGTCTTCTAGTCCAGCCCTTGCTCAAGCAGGAAACCCTATACTATTTCGGACAAGTGACTGTCCAATCTCTTCTTTAAAACCTCCAGTGTTGGAGCACCCACAACTATTATTGATTAGCTTTATAAAAAGCAATAGATTACTTACTATATCATGTAAAGCAGAGGTCCCCAACCTTTTTTGCACCAGGGACCGGCTTTAAGCTAGACCAGTTTTCCATGGCCCGGTGGGGGGGGGGGCTTTGGTCATATGGGGGTGGGGTTATGGAGGGGTGGAGCCAGGGCCGCCATCAGGAATTTTGGGGCCCCATACAGCCTAAGTGTCTGGGGGCCCCCTCCCCGCCATTTTAAAACTACTTTATTTTGCGACATACCAATTATGTATGAAATTTACCTTCTTTGGGGAGGGGTGAAAGGGGAGAGTAAGAGAAGAAGGAGTGAAAGAAGGGAATGAGGGAGGAAAGAAGGGAGGAAGGAAAAGGAAAGCAAGAAATGGATGGAGGAAAGGAAGGAAAGAAAGAAAGAAAGAAAGAAAGAAAGAAAGGGGGAAGGGACAGGAACAGAGGAAGGAAGCAAGGAAACTTATGAAAGGGGAGAGTAAGAGAGGAAAGACTGAAGGAAGGGAGGGAGGGAAGAAGGTAGGAAGGAGAAAGAAAAGAAGAAATAGAGGAAGGGAAGGTAAAAGAGAGAAAGAAAAAGAGCAAGAAAGAAAGCAAGAAAGAAAGAAAGAGAATGAAAGAGAAATAAAAATAGAGAGGGGGAATGAAAGAAATGGAAGGAGGGAAGGAAGGAGAGAAAGCAAGAGAAAGAAAGAAAGCAAGAGAGAGAAAAAAGAATGAAAGAGCAAGAGAGCAAGAGAGCAAAAGAAAGAGAGAAAGAAAGAAAGAAAGAAAGAAAGGCAACTTCAAAGAAAGGCTCACTGAGCATCTCTCACTCTCTTTCTATCCCTCTTTCTTTCTCTCTCTTCCTTTCTATCTCTCCTCTTCCTTTATCTCCTCTCTCTCTCTCCCTCTCTCTTTCTCTCCCCCCTCTCTCCCCCCTCTTTCCCTCTCTCCCTCTCTTGCTATCTCTCCCCCCTCTCCCTCTCTCTTTCTCTCTCTCCCTCTCTTGCTATCTCTTTCTCTCCCCCCTCTCTCCCTCTCTCTTTCTCTCTCTCCCTCTCTTGCTATCTCTTTCTCTCTTTCTCCCCCCCTCTCTCCCTCTCTCCTTCTCCCTCTCCCTCTCTTTCTCTCTCTCTCCCCCTCTCTCCCTCTCTCTTTCTCTCTCTCCCTCTCTTGCTATCTCTTTCTCTCTCTTTCTCCCCCTCTCTCCCTCTCTCTTTCTCCCTCTCCCTCCACTCACCCATCCCGGGCTCCGTCCGGTCGGGAAAAAGGAGGGCAGGGGTCTCTCGGCTGGGGCGGCGCTGGGGGCGCTCTGCACACGCTCAGGGGGCCCGAAGCTGCGTGTGAAAGGGAAGGGGAGGGGCACCTCGCGGCTGGGGGCTGCCTGGCTTTGTGATTTTGGCTGGGGGGGGAGTTAGGAAGGTCCTACTTCTCTCCCCCCAGCCAAAAATTCAAAGCCTATCTGCTGGATACGGGCGATGAGTGGGACAGAGCGGCGCGGAAGCCTCTTGCAGCAGCTGCCACAGCCACCGGCTTTGGCGCCGCTCGTCCCGCTCATCGCCCGTATCCAGCAGATAGGCTTTGAGTTTTTGGCTGGGGGGGGAGAAGTAGGACCTTCCTAAGTCCCCCCCCCAGCCAAAAACTCAAAGCCTATCTGCTGGATACGGGCGATGAGTGGGACAGAGCGGCGCGGAAGCCTCTTGCAGCAGCTGCCACAGCCACCGGCTTCGGCGCCGCTCGTCCCACTCATCGCCCGTATCCAGCAGATAGGCTTTGAGTTTTTGGCTGGGGGGGGGGAGAAGTAGGACCTTCCTAAGTCTCCCCCCCCCAGCCAAAAACTCAAAGCCAGGCAGCCCCCAGCCGCCAAAGGAGCCTCCTGATTCTCCCCCGCCCTGCCCGACGCCCCACCCTGTCCTGCATAATGTCCTCTGCCGGGAGGGCAGCGGCGCCGCGGACCGGCTGGAAAACCCCAACGGCCCGGTCCCCGGTCCGCGGGACCGGCGGTTGGGGACCTCTGATGTAAAGGACTGTAAAGAATCATTATTAAACTTTAAGTATGGCTGAACATCAAACGTTATGTCTATTACAACATAAATCATTAAATAAAATTATGAGTTGTAAGAAATTGAATCATTCAGTCTATATTACTAAGATTATTGCTAATCTGATACAGAAAATTTAAACATCAATTCTATGCAAAGTGAACCCAAATTTTAGATGTGACATTAGTCTAGGTCTAAATGATTATTTCCAGTTTGAGTTTATTCAATATGATTTATAAGCTGCTGAACTAATACATGATTCTGTGTGGGTTACGATTTAAATAACAATGAAAAACTTTGAGGGACTCAAACAATCTTTTAAAAAGAATATATATATATAATATCATTGCAGCACATGTCATATACAAGTTAATGCAGTATAATCTGAAGGAGTGCATGAGTTGGTAAAGTGAGTTGAATAAGAATGTTGCAACTATCATAAATGAAATGTGAATTCACTTTTAAAATGTCTTCATCCCAGCATCAGCATCAATCATTTTCCAGAATTGTTGAGCTTTATCATATTGGCACCAAGTATAAAAAAGTGTTTCAACTTACTCATTACATTTCCAGGTTTTTTGAAAAATAAATGGTCCATTTTAACAAGCAAGACTGGAGCCATATATTAACATCTTATACCAATTTGCTCTGAGTATAATATTCCAGGTGAACTTAATGTTCTTCCATTAAAATTCCAATTATTATATCTCTGTTACTGCATTCAAATGTTGTATCTATTTAATCATGCAGTCTTTGACTTGTTGATTGAGATTCTGAATGATATTTAACTAGTAGTTTATAAATAAAGCCCAGCAAATGTTCTGAATTGCAGCAGTCAAGACTTTCAATATTACCACTTGTTCCTGCAATTATCTTAATAGTATGCTACATATTTGAAGATACTGGAAGAAACTAACTAGAGTGGACCATTATGAATTTTAGAGTTTCAGAAGATTTTATTTTATTAATCATTAAATCATGCAACCTGAACAGTTAACTCTCCACTGAGAAAACTAAATTCTACCTCCCTTTTCATTAAAAAAAAAAAAATCAACATTTAATAGCAATATAAGAAGGTAGGGATCTGGACTGATTCTTTTCTTGTGTTTATCCAGGCATACAATATT
This sequence comes from Erythrolamprus reginae, assembly GCF_031021105.1. Classification (NCBI taxonomy): domain Eukaryota; kingdom Metazoa; phylum Chordata; class Lepidosauria; order Squamata; family Dipsadidae; genus Erythrolamprus; species Erythrolamprus reginae. The sequence continues at coordinate 236,294,089 of NC_091951.1, read as the reverse complement.
TGAAAACAGCTCAATTGTTTGTTATTGAATAATCCCGTATAAATTATTTGGTTCAATTGCGTTAACTATTGCTATTGCTAACATGTTGTAAGCCACCCTGAGTCTAAAGAGAAGGGCGGCATAAAAATTGAATAAATAAATAAAATAAATAAGTAACTCAAACACACTGTATTTATGTCCGCAAGTCCTGCCCCTTTTATGATTTTGGTGATTTCAAGGTACAGTACTTGAAATTTCAAGGTACTTGAAATTTGTATTTCACAATTGCTTGTATGCTACTTGAGTGGCAACTTCGATATTGCAGATACAAAACCCCTTGCTTCTCCCTGAATTAATTTTTTTTAAATAAGTCATCTTAACCCCAGCATAATTAATTTGTTGAGCAGAGGGGGAAATATTTTTAAATCTGCGAATAAAAAGAACTTTATAATTACATCTCTACTTTGGCATCTATTGGCAGAAAAGATTGGGAAGTCAAAGCTTATTTACCTATCTCTTCCTCCTCTGTGAATTGCTATCACCTAATCATTTCAGCAAAACAGAAAAAAGTAGAGGTTTGTTTGTCAATGTTGTTTAATAGGAATACAGTGTTTCCTCGATTTTCGCGGGTTCGAACTTCGCGAAAAGTCTATACCATGGTTTTTCAAAAATATTAATTAAAAAAAACTTCACGGGTTTTTTCCCAATACCACGGTTTTTCCCACCTGATTATGTCATATGTCATCGCCAAACTTTCATCTACCTTTAATAAATATTTTTAAAATAAACTTTAATAAATAAACATGGTGAGAAATAATCTAAATAGTTGCTAAGGGAATGGGAAATTGCAATTTAGGGGTATAAAAGGGAAGGCTTGTGATACTGTTCATAGCCAAAACTAGTGTATTTACTTCCACATCTCTACACAGAAATTCGACTTTCGCGGGTGGTATCGGAACGCATCCCCCGCGAAAATCGAGGGAACGCTGTATTGGAAGAAAGTGGCATACAGTTCCTATTGTTTTGAAATGTGCCACACTCTATATGAAGGAAATTGTTAGATAATCATCAAGGTAAGACATGGTTTTCCCTCTATCAGACTACTTTTCCCTTTGTAGAAAAGGCACTAAAAATATTTTGACCCAAAATGTTCTGAACATATCTCTCTAAAAATAACTCTTATAAAGAGATGACTTGCACAAATTTAAAACAAGATGCCTGTGACTTTTAAACCTATTAGAATATCTACATTATGAGGATCCTATCTTAAGATTACATGTTTATTTATACAACCGGGCTTCTGAGAGTGGAAAAAACTCAAAACAGATGCCGGGTTGCCATATTTTTACTATTTCTTGTCTGCTTTTTTGTTGTGTTTGACAGTGAATCAATGTTACACCCCCACTGTGGAAAGTAATGTAATGAAGTTCATGTAGGCTAGCTTTCAAATAAACATTTCCCTGTCCCCTCCTGAAAATTTAATTGGTACAGACCCACCAGGAGATTGGATCATTTTGTGAAGAGAATCTGAGCCTTTTCACACTTTATCTTGTAGCACGATTTCTTCTGGATATGAAGATTGTGTTACTGACTGATTTTAACTACTCTACAATATCTGCTACCCCTGAAGGTAGTAGTGAGAGGGAAATTAAAAATCAAGAGTTTAAATTAACATGCCCTCTTTATGAGTTACTTCACACATAGCAAGCAACCAACATACTCTTTATCTTTTTCACTGCTAAAACCACACCGAGGGGGGAAAAGGTATTTTAATCAATTCTTACTTTCCTTTAAATGGAAAATAACACCTGGATGAAAGATCTTGGAGTATAACTTTAAATAGAATCAGATTAAGTTTTTTATTTTATTTATTGTCTATTATTTATTGTATTGTATAGTCTGGAGGACAGAAGGAAAAGGGGGGACATGATCGAAACATTTAAATATGTTAAAGGGTTAAATAAGGTCCAGGAGAGAAGTGTTTTTAATAGGAAAGTGAACGCAAGAACAAGGGGACACAATCTGAAGTTAGTTGGGGGAAAGATCAAAAGCAACATGAGAAAATATTATTTTACTGAAAGAGTAGTAGATCCTTGGAACAAACTTCCAGTAGACGTGGTTGGTAAATCCACAGTAACTGAATTTAAACATGCCTGGGATAAACATATATCTAGCCTAAGATAAAACACAGGAAATAGTATAAGGGCAGACTAGATGGACCATGAGGTCTTTTTCTGCGGCCAGTCTTCTATGTTTCTATGTTTCTATTGTTATTTTATGGATGGTTTGCTTAACACAAATATTCATCAGAATCTTCTTTGTTATAGATGAGCCTGTCAACACAAACGCTCTCTGTTTTCGATTTTGTTTTAGTCTACGAATAGATGCATTTAATAGTTTCAATGTGTAGAATGACCAAGAATGTATGATTAATATTATTTGAATTATTTGGGGGATTTTTTAAACATAGCAGTTCTAATAACACCATACTGTACAGATGCTATATTACTGAAACATCATATGAAAATTCATGGAGGCAGTAAGACCATCAATTTAATACATCTTTGGGGCATCTGTAAATGTAGACCAAGTCTTCTCAACTAGTAAATACAGTACATTGTCCAGCCACCACTGAAACGCTAACATTAAATCAAAATCAATGTAAAAAAAATGTCTGTAAATATCTAAATACCTTTCTTGGGAAAAATTAGGAACTTGTTTATATCATGTTATAAACCAGATATTTTCCAGTGATTAGAAGCGCATAAGATACTAAAGACTGAGATCTGAAGAGTGCAATACATACATCTATTTTGCTACTATACCATTTCTATATGTGGTGATATTGGATATCACACATTCATATTATTGAAAACATACTTTTTGATGCAACCAAGCATTTATATCCAAAATCCAGTGGATTCATGGCTTTAATACAAATAGCTGTACTTTGCTTGTCTCACATGGTCCAATAATACAGGCGTGATATGGGTCCTGATAATTAAAAACACTCACATTCTAGTGGGATCCAGAAAGTAAGGACCCTTTTCTCTTGCAACACTTGAGCATCATACTCTCAAGTTACAACTTGCACCAATCCTGTCAATTTTTAGGAAAGCTATTAAAAACCTGTTTGTGTATCTCAGGCATAGAGATCAGAAAGTTAATAGTTTCAGCCATGAGATATTATGGGTTTTAACTGTTCTTTTCTGCATTGCCAATGGTGCCCATGTAAATATAGATGTTGTGGATTTGGGGTGGAGTTTATTATTGTTTATTGTTGCTGATTTGATTTATGTTAGTTTTTTATGTGTTGTTGGTCACCCAAGTACTGAATTCCAAATGCTAATATTAATTGAATCCATTCTGTGCCATTTTCATCTATGTTCTGTGACCATCCATGGACTTGGGAGGAGGCTCCTGGAACAATTGCTCTGCAATCACATAGTCTAGAAGAAGAAATCTCATAAGCTTCATTTCCCTTGCTCAGGTAAGTCTTCATCCATGCTGTTGCAGCCAGCTGTGCTATTTCCCTGCTTGAACTCTATGTTGTTATTTCCTTGCCTCTAAGGAGAAAGATGTTGTGTTTCCAAGAATAATCAGCATTCCTGTGCAAGTATCAGTAGAAAGAGGCTGATCTTCTTCCCACTATGTCTTCCACCCACACACTCAGAGAGAGAGAGAGAGAGAGAGAGAGAGAGAGAGAGAGAGAGAGAGAGAGAGAATTTCCAGGCCTCTCTGGGGGATGCTCTATTGCCTGACAGGCTGAGGCTTCCAATTCTCTGTTTTTTATGCCTCACTGGTCAGGGTGTCAGGCTCCTGCAGTACAGACTAGCCAGGAGCTAGAGGAGTCACTGAATACCATCAGTTTGGTGACAGTAGCGCTCGCTTCATCCCACATATTCTGCATATCCATCAGCAATGCAAAAGGATGGAAGGGGGGGGGGGACCAGCAAGCCACCGAGTGGGTGGGAAGAGAGTAAACGGAGAGCCACCAGCCCTACCATTAACATCCCAGGCCTTGGACAGATAAATGGAGCAGGAGTGCTGCGAAAGTAAGCGAGATGAATGAACACTGCATGAGTGCCTCGTGATTTCTACCAGCTACTTCTGCACCCATCAGATAGACTTCTTGACAGCCCTGTTTAATGATCAGTCCAGTCCAGAGCAATACTATGCATCAGCTACCCAGGGGGATTGTGTGCTCTTGTCTGGGAGAAGAAGGCGGGAGGGCAGATGATTAGGAAGATGAAATATTTCATAAAATGATAGTTCAATACATTGTTTTTTAATGATTACATGGCAAAGCCCTTAATTAAGACTGCTGCTTTTTACAAATGATCCCATCACCTAATTGCATTGCAGAAAAATGCTTCTTCAGCCAACAAAACACTAAGAAGCCGGACAATGATTTCAGTGGTTGATGTTGCATGTGATCTGGGGAAAGGGCGGGGGAGAACTATGGCTTGATAATAAGAAATATTTATTTCAAGCTAAGGAGGATTAGATAGCACAGCCTTGCATATACATATTTAACTAGAGCTGGTTGGCCTAAGTAGGTAGTATATTGATACATACTTTTCTCTATTTCTTGGTTCCTGGAATTTAAAAGAACCATTTCAAGCACAATTAGAATATGTATGTAAGTAGGTCAACTAAAAAAACCCCTAAAAAACTAAAAAAAACCCCACAGAACCTTGAAAGTTGGCTCCTTCGTATGTTGCATTAGGATTGGCATAGCCCAAAGTTTCACATCATGTATTTGATAAATGTCTTTGGAGCAGAATAATGAAAACTCTGAATATAACTTATAGGTAGAACCTATAGGTAGAGCAAGACAAAAACTGTTCTGACGTTAAATGCTTTTTAATAGATATAATCTATTAGATAGTGAAATATACAGGGACAGACACACACATCCTGCTAATATGAGAAATCATTGCCATTTATACAGATGAAATTACATTCATAGCTGCTAATAATGGGTTGCAGCATATCACCAAGGCAGAAGACATCTCCACCCTATACTGCAAAATATATACTAAGCCAAAACAAAAACAAAAAACATTTTAGAATACATGCAGGTATAAACCAAAATTATTTTTTTCAAAGATTTTCGGTTTTTTTCTCAAAAAATTAAGACATGGAATTAAAATAAGGAACTGAAGAGTAGTTCTCTATGAAAAGAAGAGTATCAGTGAAGATTATGATTGCTGTATTAATTAGAAGCTTCCATTGCCCCAAATGTTTGACTTTACTTAGATGTACGATGCAATCATAACAGAACCCAATTCTTTCAGTTTACAAAAGACTCAAGTTTTTATAGTAACTAAAAGTGAAAAAAGAACTCCCAAGTATAAAGGATGAAGAAGGAATTCAAAGAATTGGACTTCAGTAAAGCATTTGACAAAGTGGACCACAACCTACTACTCTGCAAGTTAAAAAAAGTGAGATAGATAGCTGCACAACCAGATGGATTAATAATTGGCTGACCAACCATACCCGATGAGTAGTTCTCAATGGGTCCAAGTCCACATAGAAAGAAATAAGCAGCGGAGTACCACAAGGTTCAGTCCTAGGCCCAGTACTCTTTAATATATTCATTAACAATCTAGATGAGGGAATGGAAGGGGAATTAATCAAATTTGCAGATGACACCAAGTTGGCATGAGTTGTCAATACTCGAGAGGACAGGCTCAAGATACAGATGGATCTTGACAGACTTGTACAGTGGGTAAAAACAAATAAATTAAAATACAAAGCAGAGAAAAGTAAAATCCTACACCTAGGTAAGAAAAATCAGAGACATACATATAAACTGGGTGAAACCATACCCAATAGAAGTGACTGTAAGAGAGATCTTGGAGTCTTGATATGAGCCAACAATGTGCAGTGGCAGCCAAAAAGGCCAATACAATCCTATGTTGCATTAACAGAAGGATACATTCTAGGACTAGGGAGGTACTAATACCACTCTGTAAAGCCCTAGTTAGACCACACCTAGAGTACTGCAATCAGTTTTGGTTACCACACTACAAAAAAGACATTGAAACTCTAGATAAATTGCAGAAGAGAACAACCAGTATGATAAGGGGGCTGGAAACTAAAACATATGAAGAGAGATAGCAGGAATTGGGCATGGATAGTCTAGTGAAGAAAAGGACCAGGGGAGACATGATAGCAGTCTTCCAATGCTTAAGGGCCTGCCACCAAGAGGAGAGGGTCAGGCTGTTTTCCAAAGCACCAGAAGGCTAGACAAGGAATAATAGATGGAAGCTGACCAAAGAGAGATTCAACCTGGAAATAAGGAGGAACTTTCTGACAGTGAGAGCAATCAACCAGTGGAACAGCTTGCCTGCGGAGATTGTGAATGCTCCAACATTTGAAACTTTCAAGGGGAAATTGGACTGTCATTTGGGGTGGTATAGAGTCTCAAGCAGGGGTTTGGACTAGATGACCTATAAGGTCCCTTCCAATGCTAATAAAATAAATAAATAAATAAACAGAACTGGATCTAGAAGAAGCAAATCTCTGGCCTTTTCTTCCATCACACTGGATCCATCCCCAGATTTGTTGTTATTCACCTATAATAAATCAATATCAACTGGACCCTCATTTATATATTTACAGAATGTCTATGCTATCTCAAGTCAAAGATCATACATTAGTTTTAATAGAGATGGATACCACCATAATGAATGTCCAAAACCTATTTTTCCTTATCAATGCTTTCATGAATACATACATTATTTTAATTTGGGGAGGGGTACCTTGAATAGTCTAAAGTTAGGACGTCCGGTCACATCTCAATCTAGTTGGATAGGTTAATTTGTTCCAACATCCTCTAATGTTTCTTATTCACAAATTATTTAAATGTTATTTTTGATATTAGAAACAGATAATATTTATTTATTTATTCATTTATTTGGATTTTCAGTTCCTTTTCATCATTTGGAATACTGCTCAAGGAAGTTTTACCAGTATCTTCCAATTGCT
>NC_091951.1:236254614-236284614 GCF_031021105.1 Erythrolamprus reginae | reverse complement strand
TTACCTTTACCTTTTCTACGACTGCATGGATTCATTTGTAAACCACCAGCGTCACACGGGTGAAATGGACGGTTCAGAAATACAATAAATAAATAAACTGCTTACTTGCTTGTTCCATGGTTGAAGTTTGATAAGACTAAAATAAATAGTGATACCCACCAAAATATATAAGCAGGGAAGGGTGGAATAATCTACTGTTTTTCCATTAACCTGCTGTTTGGCTCAATTTGTTAAAGGAACATAGTTTTGCCTTTATTCCTCCAGTGTCAAAATTCTGTAACCTGTTTCTATTTGTTTTTAATTAATTTTTAAAAAAACTAATGGAACATAGAACATATGAGAACTCTCTTGATTTCTCAAAACTGTTGTGGAGAGGAAGGAATTCCCTGATTTGTCTTAGAAAAAATAGTGGTAGCTAATACATTAGGGGTTTTTTTAAAGATATATTTACAATTTCAGGTAATCCTTGACTTACAACAATTTATTTAGTGACCAAAGTTACAACAGCACTGAAAATGTGACTTATGACCGTTTTTCACACTTAGTAACATTTATGGTAACGTGAACAAAATTCAGATGCATGGTAAGTGACCCCTATTTATGATGGTTACATTGTCCCAGTATCATGTGATCATCTTTGGTGACCTTCTAACAAGCAAAGTGAATAAGGAAGCCAGATTCATTTAACAATTGTGTTACTAACTAAACAACTGTCATGATTCACTTAACAATTCTACAACAAAGGTTGTAAAATGGGGCAAAACTCACTTAACAAATGTCTAACTTAGCAACAGAAATTTGGAGCTCAGTTGTGGTCATAAGTCATGCACTATTTGTACTCACAACCACTGATTAATCAAGACTGTGAAGACTATTAACTTCTTTATGTTTGAAATAAAGTTATACATGTCAAATGTTCTTTCTCCAATGTTTGAAGCTTTAATTTACAATGTTGTTCTTTAAATGCTGTAAGAAATTAATATTTGTTCACCTTTAAACCATTATCTTAAAGTAAATTTATGTAGTTGTTAAACTTTATAAAGAATCTATAATAAAGGTTCATAACTGAACAGTTTGGGGGGGAAATCAACTTTTTAATATTCATTCTATAATGTCTCATTTTCAGAAGAAGATGGCTCATAAATTTCTTCCAATAACAATCATTAGTTAGAGTGTTAAGCTATGCTTCACTCTATGAAGAGCAGGGCTAAACAGTACATTTAGCAAACAAAGTGAACTGAAGCAGTTTGCATTTTACGTAATCTCATTTCAAAACAGCAGTTAAAGCAAAAATCTATTACTAAAAGTACTGTTTGCAAAAGGGCTGAAATGCAAAGAAAGTGTATTTTTCAGGTCAAGAAGAATCTAATTTAATGCAATTAATAATATGAACTCCTGGAGTTTAAAATAGGTCCATTTATTTCACAGAAAATGATAGGATAGTGAATATTCTGAGCAATGGACATGTTCTTTTGTAAAATAATATTTTCTTCTTATTTTGATTCATATTTTATATTTTAATGTGCTTATTTTATTCTATTGTTGTAAGGCACTAAGAGCCAGCTGGATTCAGGCAGCATCCAAATTGAATTTTTAAAAATAAAAAGTTAGTAAGAATAAAAAAATACTCAATAAAGCAAAATTCAAATGCTGAATATTATGAGTATGTTTTTGATGCAAGCTGTAGCTAAATTCCAAGTGGAAATTGGAGGACAAACAGTCACATCTCAACATCATACTATGAATTTCAACATCTAAACAGACTCCATCTTTGATTAGTTAGAACAAACCGACTTCATTCTTTACCCATAATACCAGACAACAGAATACAGCTATAATATCTTTCTTCATAAATCTCTTCATTGAAACCTCGATCAAAGAATCTTATATTCTAAATGTTACATTTCTCTTGGTGGGGCTTTTTTGGGAGGGGGAAGATTTGGCAGGATGTCCAGTAGCATCAAATTCAATTAATATATCTATTTCACCAAGCCCAAAACCATTAAAATGCCTTTATATCTGAAGCAGTTCAGATATGATTCCAAAATCAGGTTTGGTACACAACAATGAAGCATCTCTCTAAATTTTCTAGATCTGAACACAACCTAATCTTTTGAATAATATTAGTTTCTAATAGGAAAAATAGCAAACTTATTGTCCATCCTGTTCTTTGAGCATTATAGTAACCATATTTGATTTTGTGATTTTTATTTAAGCAAGCAGTCTATCAAAAGAACAGTCACTATTTTAAAAAAAATGTTTAAGAAGCAATAATTTTTTTTTCATTGTATCAGTTTATAATTTAGACCACATTTATTACCAAAAATTTAATAAATGTCCTCAATATTTTCAGAAAAAAAACCTATAATGGGCATTAGCAATTGTTATCAGCACCAGTAATTATGTGCTAATTCTCTCACAATCCCTCTGACACAGACTGGAAAAATCTTGAATTAATATAATCCAATTTTAAGTAAAGAATTATTGATCATGATTAAGTAAACCTTGATGATCCATTCAATGAGTCTCCTATACTTTTGAAGGTCTGATTTTACCACACATTTTTCAGCTGCTGAGTTGGCCTTCTAAACAAAAAAAAACCCCTCAGTTCACCTCAAGAACTGAAAAATTGCACAAACAGCCTTTTATTACCCTATTGGAGGTCATACTTATCCAAATTCAGAAGCTTTATACAGGGCATTTACAGCAGTGCCCTGCCATTACCCAAACATTAATAAATGGTTATGCCCTTTTGCATGTTTAGCATTTACTTTAATGGAATACAGTATTACTAGTTTTAGAATATTGTAATTGGAAGAAGGAGCATATTTCATAGAAATCTGTACAGGAGAAGGCCTTTTAGAACTGTAACACCTGGTTCCACTGGAAACATATATGAATCTTTATATGTTATTTAGAGTGTAGATTATGGGAATAGGCTATAAATTGAACTATGCCATCATAGGTTCAAAGAAGTCTGGGGGAAATATTTATTTATTTATTAATTCAATTTATAGGATACCTGAACTGGCCAAACAATTTTAGGTGGGAGATGTTCAAAGGGGGGGGGGAGGAGAAAGAAATATTTGATGACACTTATTCATGAAAAGAAACATATGGATGCACCATGAGCACCATTTGCAATCTGCAAAGGCTAGAAATGGAAAAGTATAAAAGATAAACTCGTTCATTGTTTCTATAAAAGAAAATCCTTTAGTCAGTCAGGTAGAGAGTCACAAAACATCGGATAAATTTTTAGCAACAAGGGACTCAGCAAATCCTTAAACTTTCTCAGCTTATCTTTATTCAGTCCCATCTCAAACCCAACACAATTGTTAGATATTTGCCTGGGTGACCTACCCAGACAGGGTAAAAGTCAAAAGTTCAGATTTGTTTATTGCATGTTGATTGGTTGCCTTCTTTTGGCTCTTAAAATGTATCTTTGTAAAACTGCCTGTTGCTGGGCTAGATTGTATAAATAGGGGAACTGTCATTGTATAGAGCTCTCAATACTCCATTGCTTCTTGACTGAATTGACTTCCTTGTCCTTTTAGCAAATAAACCTTGCTTGATTCAACCTTGCTTTGAGAGTTATTACATTGGCGACGAGGAGACCGACCCTCCGTGTGCTATCATGGCTACTCCATCGGTAGTCCAGCCACCTGAATTCTTTGACCCAGAAAGAATGACCTGGACAGCCTACATGGCGAAGTTTGAAATATTTTTGGAAGCGGCCGGCATGAAAGACGCCGACAGCAGCCGCAAGCATGCCCTTTTCCTCAATTACTGTGGCACATAGATTTTTGAGCTGGCAGAAACCCTCACTGACCTTGAACCGGCGAACTCAGTTTTCTGGGACGCTCTCTCGTCCAAGCTAGCCGCTCACTTCAAACCTACGAAGCCAGCTAGAGTTTTTCGCCAGAGTCTGGTCATAAGAATCACTTAGATTGTACTGTACTGTGGAACTATTAGTCATTGAGCCCATCCATTCTATTTATTCCCCTTGCAACATACTCAGAAATCATTGATATAATTCTGAGATATAATTAAGAGGATAACTAAGAGAAAATCTTACTGTAGACTATAGGATAGATTTCAAAATCAATGAAGAACTTCAGTAAACAAGTACATTTTTTAAACAAACACCATAAAAACAGTAAATACATTTTTAATTTTTTTACAAGAATTCAACAAAAATCTATTAATTCCATATGCACCCTACAGTATGTCTTTCCCACTAGCCATTATGATAATATATGATTACTATAACATTATTCAGTCATCAACATCATTATTCAAATCTAATGGATCAATAATAACAATATCTCACATCAGTAAAGTAGCTGACAATATTCAGACAATTTTTATATCTCACCATATTGCCATTAATTTCCATTGCAAACCTTATTTTACATGATGCTGTATTATTCCCGTATTCTCAAATTGCAGAACTTTTAAGGTGCAGTCCATTGACCTACCATTCACTCACACACATATCTACTCAGATGGCTTACAACTGAGTGGATAAGTATCTGAGTGAATGGTTGGTCAATGGATACCGAAAGTGTGCTAACTTTTATATAAATTCATTAATCATATCATATTTTAAAGAGGAGGCATGCACGCTTGATAAAATCGACCAGTCAATCTTTGGATTGGTACGTTTCCTGAAGTTTTCTTTAGAAGAAAGTAATTTTTTTTAATGCACAAAGGTTTGATGAGTAGAACATGTGGAGAAAGTAAATCATCACGGTTTAGCATGCACTCACAGTAGACTTTATAGCAGGCATTATTTCATCATTCTGTTAATTATTTCAATTTACATATTTAATTAGCTATAATCTATCTTTCTGGACAGTCACTTTGGTGTAATGGTTAAAGGCACTAGTGACTAGACTAAAAACCAGGAGACTATGCATACTAGTCACTGCTTAGACCTAAAGGGTGACTATTAATCAGTCACTTGCTCTTAGTTTTAAGGAGGAGGCTAAATGGTAAATCACTTCCAAAAAAGCTTGCCAATAAAATTGCAAGAACTAGTCTAGGCAAGTGTCATGGGGAAGCCAGCTCCCCCCTCCTAGGAAAAGGTATAGAAATATTAGCTGAGATTCAAACTGGCCAATAGCTAAGACTGTTTCCCCTCCCTCATAGAAATAAACAGATAATTGGCTTCCAGAGCTATTAGCAGGCAACAAATTTTCTGTGTTAAAACATATAGATTGTTCACTTGTGCTAGAATAAGCACTGATAGAAGATATCCAATAACAACATATAATACCGTACAAGCCAGCTAGGTCCCTGTCAGTGATGGAATATATGAAAATTAATAGGCATAGTGGTACTGTGGTTAGTGTTAGATAGGGCAAACAGAAGAGACGAGATCTCAGGCTTCAGTAACAACAGCTCTTTGTTAATCCACTATGTGCAATCCAGTACCTTGCTTGTCTGACAGCTTGCCCTTTTTTAGGGAACTGTCAGACCTCTCCTCCAATCAGGTTGTCTTATTTTCCTGCGGAAGACCTGATTGACACCTTTTAACTGGCTCTGATCTAACATAAAGAACATAAGAACATAAGAAGAGCCATGCTAAATCAGGCCAAAGCCCATCGAGTCCAGCATTCTGTGTCACACAGTGGCCCACCAATTGTACATGGGGATCTTGAGCAGAAAGAGAAGCCAAGACCCTCCCTTTCCCTTGACCCCCAACAAATGGTACCCAAGGGAATCCTGCCTGCCTCAACCAACATAGAGGCGGCACTTGGACATCCGTTTCAATAACCAGTAGCATTACAAGCTGTCTCTGCTCTTATATTTTGCTATTTTTCAGTTTTAATTCCTTTAATTGTTTGGAAGATATTTATGAGCCCAGGCAAACTCTGCCCACTGCCAGGAGTTTGATCCTGACCGAGTCAAGGTTGACTCATCCTTCCATCCTTCTGAAATGAGGACACAGATTATTGAGAGCAATAAGCTGACTTTGTAAACTGCTTAGAGAGGGCTGTAAAGCACTATGAAACAGTATATTAGTTTAACACTATTGGCAATGAAAAAGGAAGGAAGGAAGGAAGGAGGGAGGGAGGGAGGGAGGGAAGGAAGGAAGGAAGGAAAGAAAGAAAGAAAGAAAGAAAGAAAGAAAGAAAGAAAGAAAGAAAGAAAGAAAGAAAGAAAGAAAGAAAGGAGTGCATATAGCTCTTTTTCCATTTTGTATGTTTTTACTCTGGCATTCAGAATTTTCTTCGACTTTCTTTTCTTCTAATGCAGGGCTCATATTACTCAGCTGCCAAATCAAGAAAGTATAAGATCAATGGATGAACTTTGTTTTCTGGACTGTCTCTCTACTTTGCACTAAGAACTGGAAGGTAAACTTGCCTCACAGCTTGGGATGTTTCACAACCGTGGTGGCACAATTATAGGAGAAAGCCCAGTTGCAGAATTGCTGGTACATAAGCAGTGTTAGAAATTTGGAAGGCCATAAAGGTTTGCAACCACACTGTGAGTTCAGTTACTGCCTGGCAAGTGAACACTGAAAGGGTAACAAATTTCAGTGCCCACCTACTGGAGAGAAACTAAAGGTTGATTACCTGGATGATGGGGTTTATTTTGGCAAGCTCTAGATTTGCAAACAAAGAAACAAATCCATGCTCACAATGTCCTCATAACCAAATACATCCAAAAATAGTTTTAGGTACTTGGATCAAGCTTAGGTATCCTTGAAACTGAAATTGCTTATTCATTTGTTTTTATTTATAGGATTTTAAAAGCTTGTCGCGTAACTCAAGGCAGTATATGGGACAAGCAAAAACACAGAACGCCAGGCCTTTTTTTTAAACAAAAACAGTCCAGGAAATACAAAACTCATATACTAATGAGTTCACAAAATTCCACCACCTGCTAGAACACGGGTGTCAAACTCACAGCATCATTTTGCTATCATGTGATATATCACAAGTTCCCCCCACCCCTTCATGGAGCTGGGTGGGTGTGGTCGGGCTGTGACGCATCCATCCCGCGGGCCGCCAGTTGACATCCCTGTAGTAGAAGATCTACACCTGTATGATTTTCCTAAATGAGAGTAGGATCAGGACCATGTACACCTTTAGGGGAATGTTTTTCCAGAGGCCAGGAGTGGGAACAGAGGAGAAAGCATGTTTCCAGTTTCCACAAGAAGATATTTCTTTAATGAGTTAACTTGGAGCTTGGAAGTGCCAACTCATCTGGATCTAATGGGATAGTTAGAAAAAAATGGATAACGACAGACAGTCTTGCAAATAATTCAAGTGCTTTAGGAGACAAAAGTTGCATAACTGGAAAAAAAATCCTGCAACTGTTCTACAGTTTCCAGATCCTTTTTTCTCCCTGGGGTGGTTTTTTTTTTTTGCACACTCTCATTCCTCCAAGGAGACTGGCACTTTACCAGTTCTCCAGTTTTTCTCAAACCATCAGTAGGTTTTATGTTGGTAAGCTGCACAGAGTTACCTTGAAGTAAGATGAGAGACCTCACCTACAAAAAGATATTGACAAAATTGAATGGGTCCAAACACAGGCTACAAGAATGGTGGAAGGTCTTAAGCATAAAACGTATCAGGAAAGACTTAATGAACTCAATCTGTATAGTCTGGAGGACAGAAGGAAAAGGGGGGACATGATTGAAACATTTAAATATGTTAAAGGGTTAAATAAGGTTCAGGAGGGAAGTGTTTTTAATAGGAAAGTGAACACAAGAACAGGGGACACAATCTGAAGTTAGTTGAGGGAAAGATCAAAAGCAACGTGAGAAAATATTATTTTACTGAAAGAGTAGTAGATCCTTGGAACAAACTTTCAGCAGACGTGGTTGGTAAATCCACAGTAACTGAATTTAAACATGCCTGGGATAAACATATATCCATCCTAAGATGAAATACAGGAAATAGTATAAGGGCAGACTAGATGGACCATGAGGTCTTTTTCTGCCGTCAGTCTTCTATGTTTCTATGAATTTTATGAATAAAATAAATAAATAAAACAAGTTACTCATGTGCTCTGGGATGCCTTTACCCAGAATGTACTTAGGTATCTGAATAAATATCCAAGTGCATGGATTGTAACTGAAGCTTTTGAAATAAGCTTTTGGGACAGCTGGGGGGGGGGGCTGAGAATGAAATATTAGGCTAAACTGGTGATCTAATGTTGGGAAAGTGGGGTTACCTTAACTGGGAGCTTTACCCTTCACACAAAATCCATCATAGTGTGTTATGGATGGGGACAGGCCAGGTTACCAATGTATTTTTTTGATTTTTTTAAAATAATAATAATAATAATAATTATTATTATTATTATTATTATTATAATTATAATTATTATTATTATAATAATAATAATAATTATTATTATTATTATAATAATAATAATTATTATTATTATTATTATTATTATTATTATTATTATTATTATTATTATTATATTTGTATGCCGCCCCCTCTCCGCAGACTCAGGGCGGCTCACAACAACAATAAAACAATGTACAATGAACAAATCTAATATTTTAAAAATATCTAAAAACCCATTATTTAAAAAAAACATACAACACAAGCATACCATACATAAAACTATATATGCCTGGGGGAGATGTCTCAATTCCCCCATGCCTGATGGCAGAGGTGGGTTTTAAGGAGTTTGTGAAAGGCAAGGAGGGTGGGGGCAATCCTAATCTCCGGGGGGGGGAGCTGGTTCCAGAGGGTCAGGGCCGCCACAGAGAAGCTTTCCCCTGGGTCCCACCAGATGACATTGTTTAGTCGACGGGACCCGGAGAAGGCCAACTCTGTGGGACCTAACCGTTTGCTGGGATTCATGCAGTAGAAGGCGGTCCCGGAGATATTCTGGTCCAATGCCATGAAGGGCTTTATAGGTCATAACCAACACTTTGAATTGTGACCAGAAACTGATCGGCAACCAATGCAGTGTTGGAGTGACATGGGCATACCTGGGGAAGCCCATGATTGCTCTCACAGCTGCATTTTGCATGATCTGAAGTTTCTGAACACTCTTCAAAGGTAGCCCCATGTAGAGAGTGTTACAGTAGTTGAACCTTGAGGTGATGAGGGCATGAGTGACTGTGAGCAGTGACTCCCAGTCCAGGTAGGGCCACAACTGGTGCACCAGGCGAACCTGGGCAAATGCCCCCCTTGCCACAGCTGAAAGATGGTTCTCTAATGTGAGCTGTGAATCGAGGAGGACGCCCAAGTTGTGGACCCTCTCTGAGGGGGTCAATAGTTTCCCCCCCCCCAGGGTGATGGACGAACAGGTGGAATTGTCCTTGGGAGGCAAAACCCACAGCCACTCTGTCTTATCAGGGTTGAGTTTGAGTCTGTTGACACCTATCCAGATCCTAACAGCCTCCAGGCACCGGCACATCACTTCCACCGCTTCGTTGACTGGGCATGGGGTGGAGATGTACAGCTGGGTATCATCAGCGTACTGATGATACCCCACCCCATACCCCTGGATGATCTTGCCCAGCGGTTTCATGTAGATATTAAATAGCAGGGGGGAGAGGACCGACAAGGGGGAAGCCTAGAGGTCGACCTCTGACCCCCCACTAACACCGACTGCGACCGACCGGAGAGGTAGGAAGAGAACCACTGGAGAACAGTGCCTCCAGTGCATGCTATATTTAGAAACTCACAGGTATGCTAATGTATAAGGAAAGCTGTTTGATAACTTAACAGGTGAATGCAACGAAAGAATATATCTTCAATATAGTTCAAAAAAAACCTGTCCCTAATTTAGCCTCGAGTCCCTTTGTAATGAATGCCGTGTCTTTACTCTATCTGAACATTAAAATTCTTTCATTCCCTCTCTCGTCTCCCTCCCTCCCCCCGCCCCCATGTAATGTCTCACACAAACTGCTCCTAGGTTAGGTTTCTGATGGACCATGGAAATTTTGGGGTGCTGGGTCTGCTGGGGATGGAGGGGGGGGGATAAATGGGCCTGCTGGCCTTTCCTCTCCCTTCCCCACCAATGTAGCTCGTTCACTGCTGCTAGTTGACAAGACTGATTTATTTGACTGAAGCTAGCCAAACTGTCACTCAGAAAGTGCCCCCTTGGTGCCTCCTCTAGCTGGAAGTACTAGGAGGTGGGATTGCATCAACTGCTCCTGTCAGGGATTTCAAATGGAAACAAGCCACTGAATATGAATCTGACAGCTCCAGTACTGAATTAGGGCTATTTGCATGCTAATTTTCACCATGCTTAACTCACTGGCAGTCCTAGAGAGAGGAGAAGTCTCCGCATGTTGGGAACAATGCTTGACTGATCTAGCTGCGTTAACGAGCAAATTATGGTAATTTTGTTATTACAAATGCATAGAAATTTCCAAAAGAGTGGAGCAATACAATATGTTTTTCTCTCCTCCTCCCCACTTCTAAATATGGAGCCTTTTGTTTATACACACTTTGCCTTGCTTACTTATGTTTAGATATGCATAATGTTTCACTTTAAAAAGGGAGGAGGAGAAAATTGAGAATATTGTGGGAGAGGGCAGAAGAAGATGCTTCTGTACGTGTTGCCAAGCCACTGAGTGGTTTAACACAGCTCTGCAGAAATGAAAGCAGAATCACACCAGGCTACACTAGCTAAGAATCCATCTCATTAAAAGTAATCTTGTTGAGTTGCCCTGCAAAAATATTTTTAACCCATTGAAATGCAGGAGAGTTATACTAAAGTCAGTATATTCTGCATAGGTGTGTTAATGACATCCCTGGATCTTAAAAACCAGAATATTTTTTTAAAAAATTAAATGTTTTCTCACAATAATTCTTAATAACCACAATGTGTAGTTAAGTTAAATAAACTGGCAATAGAGAAATGTTGACATCCACATAATAATGAGCAAAGGAATTTGCCATAAGAGTTAATTAAGAAGTTTATCGCTATGGGTTAATAATAACACCTATAACTCTTCCGTTTTCCATTTAAAGTACTTATACTTTTATTTCTGACTTGGTTCACAACCTTCATTGGAAACATCATCAACATGAACCATCCGCAGAAAATTAAAATGGAAAACATGAAGTGCAAATTTAATTTAAATATTTATCAAATAAAAATAATGCAATATTATATTAGGGCATAAGTTTCACTTAACAAAGGAGATATATTTCAAAGTAAATGGGTATAGGACAGCAGTATGAATCCCATTTAATGCCTTGGAAAATAACAATGGCTTCAATTAACATCTGAATGTCATCAAAGCTTGTGTCAGAAATGGTGGGGGTATAATTCTATAGGTCAAATAGGGCAATTGAAAATCACTTGTCACTAACAGTCATCCACCTTATTTCAAAAGGTTGGGCTACTCTGAATACAGTGTTCCCTCACTTTTCGTGGGGGATGCGTTCCGAGACCACCTGCGAAAGTCAAATTTCCGCGAAGTAGAGATGCAGAAGTAAATACACTATTTTTGGCTATGAACAGTATCACAAGCCTTCCCTTAATACTTTAAACCCCTTAATTGTGATTTCCCATTCCCTTAGCAACCATTTAGATTATTACTCACCATGTTTATTTATTAAAGTTTATTAAAAAATATTTATTAAAGGTGGACGAATGTTTGGCGATGACATATGACATCATCGGGCGGGAAAAACCATGGTACGGGGGGGGAACCGCGAAGTATTTTTTAATTAATATTTTTGAAAAACCATGGTATAGACTTTTCGCGAAGTTCGAACCCGCGAAAATCGAGGGAACACTGTATATCATAAATCTATAGTTTGGTTTTGGTTTTTTTATAGACTCAGGTACATTCTTACAGCTGTGTGCCTTACTTAAAAGCCGATGTGATTGTCACTTCTTGCTTCAGACTCATGGAATATTCCTCTCACCTCCAACCAAAAGTACCCTTTATAAGGGAGCTTTTCTTCAGAAGCAGAAATGGAGAAAATAGAGATCACATTCCAAGCCTAGTCAAAGTCTGGGAATTATTTTCTTCACTCCAGCTAACACAATTTTCCTTTTGTTAGCAAACATCAAGTATGTACCAGAAGACAAGACGAGGAACAATGGATGGAAAGTAATCAAGGAGAGAAGCAACATAGAACTGAGGAGAAAGTTCCTAACAGTTAGCCTGTGGAACAGCTTGCCTTCAGAAGTTATGGATGCTCTTTTATGGAGTCTTTTAAGAAGACACTGGACAGCCATTTATCTGGGATGGTATATAGCAGTGATGGTGAACCTTTCGGACACTGTGCCCAAACTGTGCGTGCATCGTCAAACTGAAAGTTGTGCTTGGGCAAATGCGTGCATGCATGAAGATGCACGTGCACAAACATGCACACACATATGCATTCATAGACATTCGTGCATGTGCAGCAGAGACCGGAGGACCAGCAGAAGGAAGATCTTTTTCTTTCATGAACTTCTGCTTCATCGTTTGCAGGGAAACAGAAGCTCACGGAAAAAAATAACGCCACAGAGATCTGACCTGGGGAAACGGTGCGTGTGTCAGCAGAGAGGGCATGCCATAGGTTCGCCATCATGGATATATAGGATCTCCTGCTTGAGCAAGGAGTTGGACTAGAAGACCTCCAAGGACCCTTCCAACTCTGTTATTCTGTTATTACTTTCATTCTACTCTACTGGCCTTTTGAAATGCTGTTGAGACCTGGCTTTGCCGACAGGCCTGGGGGCCGTAAATCTCAACATCTGACGCACCCAAACTATGTTTGATTGGTATGTATGTTGTTGTCAGATTGGATTTAGGGTTTTCATATGGGGGTTTTTTGGCTGGGTTATAATGGTCATTTTTAACTATATATTTAACAATATAACTATTGTTACATTGGACTTTTTTATTATTGTGTTATTGTGTTGTACTGTTTTTTATTGTTGTAAGATACCCTAAATCCTATGGAATTGGGTGGCATAGAAGTCAAATAAATTAAATTAAATTCTAGCCTTTGTTTATATATAAAAAGAATCTCCATACCATTTGGGAATAAATATTCTAATATACATTTGTGACAAAAAGAGGAGAGACGGGGAAGAGAGAAAAAGAGAGAGATTATTTATTTATTTTTCAGATTTCTGAACCACTGTTCTCCCTCAGATATATAGAGATGCAGATGTAGATATGCATATAAATTTTCCTTCTGGAGGACAGAAGGAAAAGGGGGGACATGATCGAAACATTTAAATATATTAAAGGGTTAAATAAGGTCCAGGAGGGAAGTATTTTTAATAGGAAAGTGAACACAAGAACAAGGGGACACAATCTGAGGTTAGTTGGGGGAAAGATCAAAAGCAACATGAGAAAATGTTATTTTACTGAAAGAGTAGTAGATCCTTGGAACAAACTTCCAGCAGACGTGGTAGATAAATCCACAGTAACTGAATTTAAACATGCCTGGGATAAATATATATCCATCCTAAGATAAAATACAGAAAATAGTATAAGGGCAGACTAGACGGACCATGAGGTCTTTTTCTGCTGTCAGACTTCTATATACGTATTGATGTAGTGCAAAAACAAGAATTTATCGTCCAAATAGTTAAACCTGAAAGAGGTGAATCCAGCTTCATCAATGCCTGCACCTCTGACCATCGAATGTGGTGCCTTGACACCCACAGCTAGACTGTTCCCATCTTGGCTGGGCTGCAATCTGAATCAGTAGGAAAATACTATTCACAAAATCTTCACCAGCCATGCCCAGCATCATTCTTTGAAGGATTCAAGAACTAAGCGTTGGTTATGACCTATAAAGCCCTTCATGGCATTGGACCAGAATACCTCCAGGACCGCCTTCTGCCGCACGAATCCCAGCGACCGGTTAGGCCTTCTCCGGGTCCCATCAACTAAGCAATGTCGTTTGGCGGGACCCAGGAGAAGAGCCTTCTCTGTGGCGGCCCCGACCCTCTGGAACCAACTCCCCCCAGATATCAGAGTTGCCCCCACCCTCCTTGCCTTTCGCAAGCTCCTTAAAACCCACCTCTGTCGTCAGGCATGGGGGAATTGAAATTCCCTTCCCCTAGACTTATAGAATTTATACATGGTATGCTTGTATGTATGAGTGGTTCTTTAAATTGGGGTTTTTTAGATTATTTTTAATATTAGATTTGTTTGCATTGTCTTTTTATTGTTGTTAGCAGCCCTGAGTCTTCGGAGAGGGGCGGCATACAAATCTAATAGATAGATAGATAGATAGATAGATAGATAGATAGATAGATAGATAGATAGATAGATAGATAGATAAGCACCTGACATCACATTACCAACCTGCTAGAATTTTTTCTAAATTATAAAAGCTTGCATTAATAATTACAACTTTTGGCATAAGCGTATTTTCCATCATAAATATAGCTTGATAGGGATTTCCGACTGACATTATGATGATATCAGATGCAGGAAATGGGTCTCTGCATTCCCTGTGCTGAGTTCTCCCTGTTTGTGGGCTGTAAGAGGAACCAAAGCCTTCTTGTAGGGGTGGTGAAGCTAAGAAGGGACACCCTAATAGGTCACAGGACTAATTTCAACTGTCCTGCTGAATCCCAGGCTTC
The DNA here is from genome assembly GCF_031021105.1 of Erythrolamprus reginae. Lineage (NCBI taxonomy): Eukaryota > Metazoa > Chordata > Lepidosauria > Squamata > Dipsadidae > Erythrolamprus > Erythrolamprus reginae. The sequence goes on along the minus strand of NC_091951.1, from coordinate 236,270,079 downwards.
TTTCCCTCTATGCCATGGTGAGAAGAGGCAGTCTAAAGATGGCTGCCACAAAGCTGGGACAGCTTTGAAACATCTAAAAGCTGTACTGGAGTAGAGTCAATGAACAGTGTCTGATATTGGGTGAGAATAATCATTCTTATTTATAACTTAATCCCAAAAGAATATCCAGGAAAAGAAAAGCTCACTGCTATTTTTAAAAGCAGTGATTTAACATTTTGAGAAGAATTTCAAAATTGAATGAAAAAGAATCTCAAAAGAAGCAGGCAAAAATCTTTAAAAATATAGAAAATTGAATTTTTTAATTGGACAGGTGATGTTTTGGATAGGCATTTCAATATGCTGGAACTATTTACTCAAAAAACTAACATCACTTTATAATTTGAATTGTTACCATTAAAATTGGATAAAATTGGTTACTATTGAAATTTGACGTAAGAGTGCCACCTGCTGACAAAAGAAAGGCATAACACCCCCCCCCCACCCCAATTCCTAGAAATGCTTGACTATTGGAGAATTAAACATGAGAATAAGAAAGACATTATTATTAAAGTGACTCCTGAAGGCTACAACATAACACTCAATTTATAGGGGGATTTATGAAGGTTCTGGGGAAAAAATTGGGACTATCCAGAGGAACAGGTTGATTAGCTTTGGGATATAAAAATTCATGAATATTGAACTTTTTTAGAAGTGACTTTAGGTTTGAATATATGGGTTTTTGATTATTGGACAAAATAAAACTGAACGACATGCTCCACCAGCAAGAATTGAATGGAATTTGAAAATAATAGCATTGATACCTCAAAATATTAAGGATACTTTGACAAGAAGCTACAAGGTTATTATGAATAAAATGCAGAGCATAGATGGAGAGCTGGAAGACATGATATAAAAGGAGTGACCAAGGAAGTGGAGGAGCCAAATAAAAGAGTAAATGAAGAAACAGATCAGATAAACCTACAAATAAAACAAGATGACAAGGATATAAAAATAATAACGACTGATGGAACAAGCTGAGGGGAGAGTAGTTTAAGGAAACTAAAAAAGGAACTGGAGTTGCAGGATTTTTTGAAAGAAAGAGAGGGGCAAGAGTAGATATTTTGAAAATTAGACACTGGAATAGGGTAGAGAAGGGGAAAATATTTAAAATGATTGGTCAAGATGTGAAAGCAGATATAGATAAAGATCTCAGAGAGGAATATGGGAGGCAAGCTAAAAAATGAACAATTAAAGCTTTAAATCAGACAAGAGACAATGGATAGAAAAGGAATGTTTTTAAATACAGTAGTGGCATAATTAAAAGTTAGAATAGGGATGGAAATTAGAGAGGGGATTAATGGAATACACATTTTTATATTAAAAAGGTAAAGTAATAACAAGAGAGGAAATCAGAACTTGAAGGATGGTTTTATTAAGCATGCTTGAATAATACATGCTTGGTGACTCGCATAAAAACAATATATTGAAATATTGAATAACTAAATAACGGAAGATTATGACAACAAAATATGTGCATTATTATTAGAATCGTATAAGCTTGCTAAATGTAACAAATATGATTAATAATATTTTATTTATAATAAAAATGACATTTAGAATATGGTGATTGGCATAAAAATAACATATTATTGAATAACTAAATAACTCAACAAAAATATGTGTACTATTACTAGAACAATATAAGCTTGTCAAACATAGTAAATATGATTATTATTGTTTTATTCCTGCTAAAATGTAAGACACTCAGGGGTCACACCGTTCATGCATTGATATGTTTGCAAAAAAATAAAAAATAAAAAACTTTTTAAAAATAAAAATAAAATAAATATGGCATGGCATGGCTGTTTACAATAAAACAGAAAAAAATGGTGCTTTGCTCCCAACACCATTTGATAAATCTGGGAGACAGATAGAATATCAAGGACAAAGCAATTAAGATCTAGGATCCTATCTGGGTCGGTCACCAGGAACAGAGATTTAGTTTTCTAAGCTCTCTGAGCTGGAGCCCATCCTCAGGGAACTTCTCTCTAGCAGAATGTGCAATACATTCTTGACACATTCTGCTGGAGAGAAGTTCCCAGAGGATAGGATCCAGCACAAATCCCAAAGCTCAGAAGGCTAAGTCTCTGGTCCCGGTGACTGACCCAGATTGAATCCTGCAACATTATCCTGGGGCATGCCTTCATTCCTGAATTGAGATCTAGGATGGGAGACAGCAAAATAGCTTTAGCCAAACAACCAGGGTCAAATTTTGCCAGGGAAAATGGCAGTGCTGCAGATAGCAATATTCAAAGCAATATACCCAGAAACATTACAAATAATGCTAATTATTGCTGCTATGAGTCTAAAGACAGGTAACAAACCTACCTGTGCCTCTTGTGTCTGATGGTTATAACTCCAGGAGAAAACAAAAGCCAAACATCATACTGAGGTCATGTGTATTGACTGAAATTCTCACAAATGTTACATCATATTTTGATCTAGGTTTTTGGTACGTTTAGGGTGGTCATTGTTAATTTCACAATGCTTGTGAATGTGATCACATCAAAAGTTCAACAGCTTGGAGCAAATGCCAGACTTTTGACATGAAATCCCAACTCATTGTTATATTGACCAAATAGAGCAAAATGCAGAACTTAGTAACTATTAAATTTATAGTTCACTAGCGTGCATGTCTGTTTTTGCACACTATTTTCTTTTCAGTGATAGTGTTTCTGAGTTCAGTAGGGCATCCTTTTCGTTGAGGATTGCCTCCATCCTAACAGTTTTCAAAGAACCATATTTTTTTTCATATTTTTTCCTTTTAATTTTTTTAATAACAGAGTGAGCCTTCTCCGGGTCCCGTCAACTAAACAATGTCGTTTGGCGGGACCCATGGGAACAGCCTTCTCTGTGGCGGCCCCGGCCCTCTGGAACCAACTCCCCCCAGAGATTAGAATAGCCGCCACCCTTCTTGCCTTTCGTAAGCTTCTTAAAACCCACCTCTGTCGTCAGGCATGGGGGAACTGAGATATTCTTTCCCCCTAGGCTTCTACAATTTATGTATGGTATGTTTGTATGTATGATTGGTTTTAAAATAAGGGTTTTTAGCTGCTTTAGTATTGGATTGTTGCATGTTGTTTTTACCACTGTTGTTAGCCGCCCCGAGTCTACGGAGAGGGGCGGCATACAAATCCAATAAATGAATGAATGAATGAATGAATGAATGAATGCAGAAGAAGGTATGAATGTCCAACTGGAACTTTGTTGGGATTTCAGTGCCTTGAATCCTTTTTCCCAATTCCCATCTAGTGGTAGAGGAACTAAGAGTAGATTATAACTTATTTGGGTCAACCGAGAAGAGATTGTTAGTATAGTGGAAAAAACAAACACCATCATGCCAAAAAAATATAATCTGCTTCAGGATTCTCGGGACAAAGTGAAATATAAATGCTACATATTTTTCCCTGAAATGCTCTGCAGTGTGAGGTACATTAGATAGATATGATTGTTATGTGCCATCCAAAGTCCATGAGATAGATGATCATATAAATTTAATTACTAAATAAATTAAATGAATGAATAATCACTATACCACTGTCACCTTTTTAAACAGTTCACGTTTACTTAAACATCACCTATATATAGCATCTAATAAACTGTAACTCATTTTAACAGTTAACAGCATAATGTTTTTAGAAAGGAGGGATATGAAAAACCTATTTGAAGCCTAAGGAGCCTTATTCTTGTGACAAAAAGAAAATTATATTGATTTCTCTTGCTTTTAAATTAGGTTTGAGTTTGCTGGCATTGCCCCAATTTTTAAATGAGCAGAAGACAATGGTTAGTTAACCATGGGCTACTTATCATTTTTTAGAGCAGGAGTCTCAAACTCCCAGCCCATGGGTCAGATGCATCATGAGCTGGCCAAACTCAACCTCAGTTTAGTGAGGGGGGGGGTTGTGATAAGTCACATGATGACAACATGACAATGTGAGTTTGACACCCCTGTACTATAATCTTATACTGAGTCTGTTTTGGAATGAGAGGCATATGAATAGAATAGAGTAGAGTAGAGTAGAGTAGGGTAGGGTTGGGTAGGGTAGGGTAGGGTAGGGTAGGATAGGATAGGATAGGATAGGATAGAATAGAATAGCTGTCTGGGGCTGAATGCTAGACTTAAGCATGATCCAAGAAGATACGTCCTTCAATCTGAATGTACTCCAAAGACTAGTACCAACTCACTTAGAGCAACAGATATTCCTTGACCATGAATCTTATGCTTTTAGCCTTAATAGAAAATCTATCTAGAGCAAATAAGAATGAGAGGGATACAGCTTCCCCAGTTACTGTTCAGAGCCTGTAAATGTTACCTTGTTGGAACACAAAATTAGCTTCCCACCCCAAGTGTTGAGAAACCATTTGTCACACTATCAGTTTATGTAACAGATCTGGAGTAGAGAACAGGTAGATTGAAAAACAAAGCATGTATCTTATTCCATTCACGTCCGTGTAATTCTAAATTCAATCACACCTGTGTAAAATCTCTGCAAGTCAGGAGGAATATTTTTTAAACCAGCTTCCAAATCTGTTTCATCAGAAGGTAAATGGCTATGCTGCAATCCTGCAGCTGAAAAGCTTGTCCTGTTCTGAGATCTTTTATTTGGTTTAAAAGTGATTTTAATACCAAGTAGGACTAGGACTTTGGATTCAAACTACAAAAGATCTGTAGTAGGTGGAGGCTGTTTGCAACACTTTAAGGAGCTACTTCATTTCTCATGAAGATGCTTTGGTCCTGTTCATGAAAATTGGTTGCAATTTGTGAACCGGGGTGGCGTAGTGGCTAGACTGCAGCACTGCAGGCTACTTCAGCTAACGGCTAGCTGTAGTTTAGCAGCTCAAATCTCACCACCAGCTCCATCCTTCCAAGGTGGATAAAATGAGGACCCAGATTGTTGAGGGAAATATGCTGGTTCTGTAAACCACTTAGAGAAAGCTGTAAAAACAGTATATAGGCATTATATAAATGCTAAATCTAGATGCTATTGCTATTTTTGTTTTTCTAGATTACCAAATGAGGGAAGGGGGACAGTATAATCCACCATTTTAATGGCATACAAAATGGGATCCAGGTGTATCTAGACCAGGGCTGTCAAATTCCTGGCCCGCAGGCCGGATGAATCACGAGCTGATTACGCCCACACCCAGTTTAGTGAAGGGGGGAGTCTCAATAAATCACGTGATGCCGCCATGATGACATGAGTTAGATTAGGGTCCCTTTAAGAGACTGGACGATTCTCCATTTGGCCTTTGGACAGACATGGTAGATAGCATACTTGGAAGAATGAAGGAGGAACAGCATAGCTTTGCAATGATGTCAAGAATGCTACGATGAAGTCCAAGGCAAGATGCTGTTCTCGCTGTCAAGAAAATCAAATGAGAGGAAGGGTTGTGCCCACCACACACTTCAAGAAACTGTCTTAAAGTGTGTGAGAGACATGCCAGCCAAACCTTGTACTGATTGGCTCACCCGCCATTTGTCTGTTCACTTTATAATACATGTTGTTGCCTTATAGAAACATAGAAACATAGAAGACTGACGGCAGAAAAAGACCTCATGGTCCATCTAGTCTGCCCTTATACTATTTCCTGTGTTTTATCTTAGGATGGATATATGTTTATCCCAGGCATGTTTAAATTCAGTTACTGTGGATTTACCAACCACGTCTGCTGGAAGTTTGTTCCAAGGATCTACTACTCTTTCAGTGAAATAATATTTCCTCACATTGCTTTTGATCTTTCCCCCAACTAACTTCAGATTGTGTCCCCTTGTTCTTGTGTTCACTTTCCTATTAAAAACACTTCCCTCCTGAACCTTATAAATAATATGATTAAATATAATTTTACCCGTTCCTTTTTCTTGTCCCTAAGGCTTTGAAACCATCTGATATTTGGCTTTTATATCTTATTTTGATGCCTCTTTCTAGATTCAATTTTATTTTTACATTTACTGTATGTATGCAGAACTGCTCCCTTTATTTCCTGCAATATTTTAGATACTGATAGTCCTCAACTGACGGCCACAATTGATTCCCAAATTTGACTGTTTGTCAGAAGGTCACAAAAAGACAGTGTTGGGCTCCTACGGGAACAGTCAGGAACGCGGTTCCGGTAGCAAAATTTGGAGCTCCACCCCAGAGTACCCAATTTGCACTGAAAGATGTTGAAACAAAATGCATAAGCCACGCCCACAGTGTGGTAGTAAAAAATTTGGTAGCCCATCACTGCAAAAAGGGATCACATGACCTCAGGACACTGCAATTATCATAACATGAGTCATCTGCCAAAGGTCTGAATTTTCATCACGTGACCACAGGGATGCTGCAATGGTCCTAAGTATGAAAATTGGTCCTAAGTCACTTTTTTCAGTAACTGTTGTCACTAAACAAAGCGTTGTAAGTCAAGGACTACCTCTTATATGTTTCTTTGCGAGATGCATGGAGTTTTTCCCTCAAATATTTTTTTTTAGCAAACATTTTCACCACCAGTAATGAGAAAATGAGAAAATTTTAATTTAAATTTTCTTTCTGGTTAAAGTGACTTTTTATTTAAAGCTTTGATGCAAGAACTACTTTTAAGATTTACAGACAACCCACTGAGTTTCACAAAATAATATTATTGCTACTAATGTTCTTAAGGACCTACATCGTTCTTCCTTAAAGCAATACACATTTTATTAATGTGAGTCCTTCTGAATGTTTTTTTGACCCAGCAACTCTCACAAAACTCGACAGTATCTACTGTATTTTTAAAAGTGAAACCTGAGTTTGAATTTCATCATTTTCAGATCCCTTTAGTTGGGTAATTGCACACATAGACTTCGTATAAAGGAAATTCATTTGTTCAGGGTCACTGCATGGTTTTTCATTAAAAACAAATTACCAATGTTCAGAAAGGACATCTGGGTTTCCAGAGTCCCATTAATGACTATATTTTCAGCATTACGATCCCGGACAGTCTATCCTTTCCTGTCACCCTCCGTTAAGCCCCAAGAGGACAATGAGAATGACAGTCAAGTGAAAGGCAAACCATGAGGGATGAGGCCAGCATATTCAGCCTCCAGGGAAAGGAAGAGATATGTGAATATTCTCACGCAGGCACACGCACACCAATGGACACAAATAAATAATATGACTAAATATAATTTCGCCCGTACCTTTTTCTTGTCCCTAAGGCTTTGAAACCATCTGATATTTTGCTTTTATATCTCCAGAAACTAGGAGGACATCATCTGATATTATCTGATGTAGTCTTCTCACAGTCTCATTGTTGTGGTTAGCTCTGGCCCAGCTCCTGCCCCAAGGACTGTGGATGTGGGGGAGACATCCACATGCTGCAGGCCTGTTTTGCCCCCGGTGGAATCTGCTGATGAAGGCTCCTCTGACCAAGAAGACATGAGTGACAGGGAGGAGGAGAGTGTGGCAGACAGCTCAGAAGGAGATCAATTATCTAGCTCCTCCTTGGATTCGGAACAAGAGTTAATGATACAGCCACGCATGCGGAGACCGATGCATAGGCAACAACAACTGAGAGATTATTATCAAAGAAAATGAGGCCACCTGTGGTTGGGTGAGGCTGTGGTAATTAGTGAGGCTGCTATAAATAGCAGCCTGTGGGTTTGGCCATTGTGGAGGATTATCTGATCATTGTGTTTCGTGACTGCTTTACTGACTTTGACTTTTTGGGTGCTGATTTTCCCCCGCTTTGAAACTAAACCAGAGCAAAGTGTATTTCACATTGTGAAAGAAGGACTGTGAATTGCCTCACAGCTGCAAGCTAAGTATCACAGAACTGATAAGGGACTTGTATAAATTACCAGTTTGTTTGGAGATGAGTGCTCTTTGCTATACCAAAAGAGGGCTTGGTTTAAGTGAATTTTCATTATAAAGAACATTGTTTTGAATTTTCAAACGTGTGTGTGTCTGAAATTTGTACCTGTGAATTTTTGGGAGGATTCTACCAGAGAACCCGATAGAACACTCATCGCCCACCATATACATTGGGAACACACTTCCCACATTCCTTCGGACATGGGAATTCTTGGAGCTGAATCAGAGGCTACCAGAAAGGAAAATTGAAAAGAACTGCAGAGCCAGTGTTTATATAAACAAGAATGACTGCACCAGCTTATTCCACTTCTGAAGCCTCCTGGACACAAAGTTGATGTTTAGAAATCTTGTTGGAAGCAAGCTATTTTTGCTTTGTCTAATTTGTTTGAGCAAAATAACACTTAGAAAGGACACTGAATCGGGTGGTCTGTAGTGTCATCCCCTAACCCCCAACGTTTTACCCTTAGACTATCCACGGTTGATCTCTCCTGATTCCTAAGAGGTCAGTAAGGGGCGTGCATAAGTGCACCAGCATGCCTTCCATCCCATTCAACTGTCTCTCCTATATTTTTATATATATTCTTTTTTCTATTCCTATATCTTTTCTTCTACTCTTTCATTGATATTTTTTTCCTATATCTTTCTTCTAGTCTTTCATTGATTTAACTTACTATAAGTTTATCCTCTGTAACCTTCATCATGTTTTGGACAAAATAAATAAATAAAATAAAATAAAATTAGGCTAGACCAAAGTAACCAAAAGTCTGCTGTGCGAAAATGTGAATTCACCGCACCCATATACAGTACAAACAGAACAAACTTAGTGGGCACTAGTCTTTCTCTGACTGGCCAATATCACCTTGTCAAGATGAAGCAGCACATTGCTTTATAAAACATCAGTAAATTAAACCCAAACAATACACATCCCACTTTTTCTCAACAAACCTTTTCCTGATTGGTTTGTTAAATTCCTCTATTTTGGAGAATATTTTCTAAGATTGATCCTCATTGCATTGAAATATGCATGGGCTTTCCCAAGATAAAACAATTATTTTGTCTGTGAGATTTCCCCATTTCTCTTGCAATATATGTTGAAAAAAGTCAGAATATTTTCAAATATTTTGTGTAACGACCAGTACGCAAGCTTGTTTATTGCATGTTATCCAGCAACTGAATACACTATGCCAGGTAAATACAAAAATACCCCTTTCCTCTTTCTGCCACAAACATACATACAAAAACCTTACTAAGATTCCCTTTTACATGTGTGCAATCCATATTTTAATCTGCATGTGCCTTTGTATATTCATTTGGTGGTTTGCAAAAAGAAAAAAGAAAACATTTCCCAAGAACCACTATAAAATAGCGATCAGATAATAGCAACTGCAAAAACATCAAAAAAATGTATATAAACATATTGAAGAACTACTATTTTTGACGTTTGGGGACCCCTGAGTTCCAAATCTTAAATAATCTGAGTTGTACAGATGGTATGCTTGTAAAAGTTTCATTCAAAGGCTTTGCCTATCTGAATAGGGAAAATGGCGTCATCTTACCAAACAGAAGGAAGTTCAGTTTAAACTCAGTATATACCGATTTTCTTCCATAATGGAAATCAAATTCTTAAACAACATAAGAAGTAGGAGATTGTAAAAAAATTCTCTCCAGGGAACAACAGGTGGCCACCATTGGCTGCTTACGGATGGCTAAACTTCTTAATATACTAATGTGGTAGTTAATGGTAGATTTTTAAGGTACAAGTTACCCTTTACGCTGCAGAATTTGAAGGAAGGCACATTTATTTGGCAAGTGGCTGAATAGGCACGTGACATGAAAGCTCCCTTACAGGTGACATGTTCTGTTGGAAGATTGAAAAACAAATCTGGAATTCCCCATAGATTGACTCCAAGTGCCTGATTTTTTTCCTGTCAGGGTACTGCAACACAAAATCAGTAATAGGAAGAAAACTTTGTGAAAAATAGACTTTCTAACAATAGTTTATAAACTTTGTGTGTATGTGTGTCTTTAAGTCAGTCTTGACTCCTGGCAATTGCCTGGAAAAGCCCTTGAAGATTTCTTGACAAAGTTTTTTGGAAGTGGTTCGCCATTGCCTGTTTTCTAGGGCTGAGAGAGAGTAACTGGCAGGGGTGGGCTGCTGCCCAGACAGGGGAGAACGAAAATGGAGCTCCACTGCAGAGCTCCACCCCAGAGCACCCAATTTGCACTGAAAAATGATGAAAGAAAATGCAGGGCGTCCTGCATAAGCCACGCTCACAGTGTGGTAGTAAAAATTTTGGTAGCCCTTCACTGGTAACTGGTCCAAGGTCACCCAACTCAAGTGCTCAAGGCAGTAGTAAAACTCACCGTGTTTGAGTTTTTAGCATGGTGCTTTAACCACTACACCAACCTGACTCTGTGTAATCAAATAATGTCACAAATATTACCTTGTGTAGCATTTCTATCCTTATAACTTCTTCTACTACCCAGCCTATATTTTAAAGACAACTTATTCCATCTGTGTACTTTGATTGAACTACTAGCATAACTGATGCGCAGAAGCAAATCTATTGCTTTGTTCTTTATGGTTCATTGAATTAATCTCTTTGACCATTTTTGCCTTCTTGTGTTCACAGTAAAATACAAAAAGCATACAAAATGTGGAACATTTCTGTGGGACATATTCAGTGATTCCATAAAAAAAATGTATCCTCAAACCTTGTTAACCTGTAATAGAACTCGTGCTTTTACATATCCACCCATGAAATGGCTTGACAGTTTCACTGTCAAAATAGACATCAGAGAGAATAGAATACTAAGAGTGAAAAAGGTATGAAGATTAACTAAATCTATCCCTCTAGTTTCAAGGAAGGGTCATCCACAAATTAACCCTGATTATCACCATACAGATCAATATACAATTCCATTGTAGAATGGAAGAGAAGCAAACAAAAACTTTAAAAATGTTTACCACATAATTATTTTTTGACTATATATGATTTTTTTCTCCCTGATGAGCATAGGAAAAAAACACTTTCCAATCAGAAGTAAACATATGGAATGTACATTACTGATATTTCTTTAATAAACTGTGCATGAAGGTGCCATGTATGTTAGGCCAAAGAAATAGAAATAGTTCTTTGCTATGCAAACATATATTTCCCTCTCACTCTCCCACTCTCTCACACAAACACTCACCACTCAATCTTGCTCCAATTCACTCCGAAAACATACAATCTAATTATTTTATGAACATTCTATAAAACTGGAATTAGATGTAGCTATCTAAAAACTCATATCATGTGAATAAATGTAACTGAACCTTAGCATCACCTTCCACAATTGCACAAACAACCCCATTTTGTTATAAATACTGTACTTCCTATGGTGGTCACCAAGGTGTTGGAAATCAACCAAGAAAATAATCATGTTGTTACTCATTAAATAAACAGTGATGGTCCCCATAAAAATACAGAATGGGGAAATACAGTATGGGAAGCACGACATGAATTATATGATATATAATATATAAATTATATAATACATAAGATAAAAATAGGTACTCTGTCTTGTTTGTAGTCCATGTATATTATTTATTTATTATTTAGATTTGTATGCCGCCTCTCTCTGCGGACTCGGGGCGGTATATAAAATCATATTTTCAATAATCATATTTGATTTTTTCAATCTAGGAACATTTATTGCATTTGAATCTTACTTTTCCTTTAGAAAATTTGTTGAGACTTCTCAGTATGTCTAATGTTGTATTTCTAAAAATGTAGTGTGTATATATATATATATATATATATATATATATATATATATATACATACAGTATATACACACACACGAAATTCTGAAAACAAATCGAGCACTTTGGATTGTTTAGCCATTTTTTTAAAAATCTGCTCTACTGATTGATAAACTGGACCATGCTACAAATGTTATATTCTTTCCTGTTGTGGTTGGCTCTGGCCCAGCTCCTGCCCCAAGGAATGTGGAGGTGAATGTGGGGGAAACATCCACATGCTACAGGCCTGTTTTGCTCCCGATAAAATCTCCCGACGAAGTCTCCTCTGACGAAGGAAGCATGAGCGGCAGGGAAGAGGGGAGGAGATCAATCATCCTTATCATCCCTGGATTCTGAACAAGAATTTATGACACCCATGCATGCGTAGAGTGATGCATAGGAGAGAACAACTGAAGGATTATTACAGGAGATAAGTGAGGCCACCTGTGGTTGGGTGGAGCTGCTGTAATTAGTGCTACAGATAAAAAGAGCAGCGTGCTGATTTAGCCTGGTGGAAGTTTATCTGATTCATAGTTTCGTCAAGATCGTGGTTTTGCTGTTTCCCTGTTCAAGATTGTGTGTGGACTTTCTGGACTTTGGAATTGGACTCAATTTCCCAGTTACTGGGTGAAAAATTGGATTGCATTTATCCTGTGCCTTGTGTGTACCAGAAAATCCCTTTGACATTTAAAAAGGGAGTTTTTTCTGCTTTGCTGTTGATAAAGACTTTTGGTTTTCCTTCTAGCGTGTGGTGTGTGTCTTTTTGGACCAATTACCCTGTAATTGCGGGTGGTTGGGACATGTCAGCAGAACACTTTCCAAAATGTATTTCTCAAAGAGCAGGTTTAAACATAACACTTCTGAATGGAAAGGAAGATCTAAGGCAATGGCATATACAGTACTAGAGCAGAGTTACTCAACTATGGCATCTTTAAGACAGATGGACTTCAACTCCTTGAATCCCCCAGTCATCATGGCTGGCTGAGAGATTCTGGGAGTTGAAGTCCACCTGTCTTAAAGTTTCTAAGGTTGAATAATCCTATATTAGAGGGGTTTCCCCCTCCCCCCCAAAAACCAGCATGGTCTGGGGACTCAACATGAGTTATCCTGCAGGAGTAATCCTTCATCATTGTTCTGATGAGTATGCATCTCATACTGGTGACTACATACCCCACATTCTTCAATTGTCCTGGCTTCATGATGATTTAGGAATGCCAATAAATTCAATGCAATTCTCATTTTCGACACTAAGGAGGATTATGACAAATATTACCCAAATTGATTTTGGTTCTGATTTTCTGCTTATAATATATATTATTCCAAGATACCTGCCTCTGGATCTGATCATTATGGAACAAATCCTCCATAATATTTGACAGATATTATACACAATGAAAAGCTTACAATGTTCGTTTCTATATCTTTCCTTTTACTAGCATGTTTCAGAACAAGATGCTACAGTAGAACTTATACTATTGGCAGAAGAGCAGGAGGACGTGGATAAGGAACTACTCCTTTACACTTTCTTTATTTTATAGTTTTTTTCCCCTACTATATTCATTAATTATAACCCTCCCTTATGGTTAATTATTAAAAGATTTATTACAGCCACTTTTTTTGCATGTTTTGAAAATTATTACAAGAGATCAATATGTCTAGAAGTGAGTGTCTGAGAATTGGTAAAATGAATTCTCCCTGTATAACTGTCAGCACGGAATAATTCAGTCATATCACACTGATGTGTGTGTAATAAAGCTGATCTGTCGTCTGTTGCACAGCCAAATGATAAAGGACTGCAATGCATTCATAAGAGATTTCTGAAATGGGCCCTCCAAATGATAAGTGACAAGAGAGGATCAGTAAGTTATTTTGGATGCTAGTTAGCCTAGTTTGAAAAGCAGGAAGGGGATTGAGAAAAATTACAATTTTCAGGGGGGTTTTTTAGATCAGAATATTATAATTAAAGAAAGATTAGAGGGAAGCATGCAAATTAATCTACGTGGCTGTGTGTGTGTGTGTGTGTGTGTGTGTGTGTGTGTAACTTATTTTTACTGATAATGAAAAGGAAGGGAGACTAGTATTGTCTATTTCAATATATTTTGCTCTCATCAGACAGCCAAAAAAAATTCGACAGAAAAAAACCCATACAGTAGTCCCTCGCTATACCGCGCTTCACCTACTGCGGCTTCACTTCATCACGGGTTTCTGAGGAAGTCGATCGGCAGATTTAAACAGCCCGCCGAACTCGATCGGCAGGTTTTTCAAAAAAAATATATATCTAAAATTGTCAATACTGTATTTAAATACTGTATCTAAAATAAATACTGTGTGGGAAGGGTTTATAAACACTTAAAACAATGAAAACTTACCAAACAATTACAATATAAATACTTAAGTACTATCAGTCGATAAATTCCCCATTGCGGATTTCACCTATCATGGCCAGGTCTGGAACGTAACACCAGTGATAGGTGAGGGACTACTGTATATAAGTTTTCAATCTACATGGCTACTTGTAGTATAACATCAAATATGTTCAGTCATTTAGTTATATCTCTACTATTACACCTACTGTATAATGAGTGTAGGATGATGCAGCTTGTTCTCTTTATGGGAGTGAGGAAATAATTCAGAAAACCACTACAGAATTTTTGTTTGTTTGTTTGTTCCAAATACACATGCAGTAGGGTGGTAATTTTCAATTTTTAGGTTACATGATAAACTGGAAATGCAAAAAAAATTATTGATTTCTTTTAACTGTGTTAAGGAAAAAATGATTTTGCAAGAGGTGGGTCTATTATTTTTTAATCAAATTCAAATATATTTGCATAGTCAGTAAGATCAGCTCTATTTTCAGTCTCCTTTCAATATTAGGGTCTGACAAACACAATATATTTCCTAGTGATGGTAAAATCTAGGACTACGCAAGTTTAAAGGAGCATGAAGGAGCTCTCCTCAAAGTCAAGTACTGAATAAAGGCAGTGCTCCTGAAACAAGAATTAGAAAAGGCTTTTTCCTTTAGATCAAAAAGATCAAGTGACCTTTCAGTCTGAAATAACAAAAAAGAGGGCTTCACTGTTCTAAGCAGGGCTACATGGCAAGGGGCTGGTTATCTGAGGGACCGCCTCTCCTAGATTACATCTGCTCATCCCTCCACAGCTTGAGCTGCTGTGACCTAGAAGTGGAGCTCTTGCCTCACGCAATCAGGAGGTTGTGAGTTCGATTCTAGATAGAGGCAGATGTAGGGTCTTCTGGTTGGGCAGGGGGTTGGACTAGATGACCTGCAATGTCCCTTCCAACTCTGTTAATATGTTAAATATCCATGGGGGGGGGGCATGCTGCATGTCCCGTCAGCTAGGGAGCTACATCTGATGGAATCTAGTTGGCAGAAGAGCTCTCCTTACTAGCACTGGTGATGTTACTTAGTTTGGGTAATGAAGAAAACAGCCGAGCTCAGAAAGTCTCAAGGATCCTTCATTTATTTATTTATTTATTTAATTGAATTTATATGCCACCCACTCCTTGAGCACTTCATTTCAGCCCTGAGCTATAAATATTCTCCTTTATTGATTTAGCGCAGTGGTTAGAGTGAAGCACTGTAGGCTACTTCAGCTAACTGCTAGCTGTAGTTCAGCAGTTCAAATCTCAACACCGGCTCAAGGTTCCTTCCGAGGTGGGTAAAATGAGGATCCAGATTGTTGGGGATCCTGTGTAAACCACTTAGAGAGGGCTGTTAAAGCACTACGAAGCAGTATATAAGTCTAAATGCCATTGATATTGTTGTACACTATCCAGAGTCATAACTCACCT